>NC_079207.1:61777658-61805582 GCF_026745355.1 Beta vulgaris subsp. vulgaris
CTCGTGNTATGGCACAAATCGTTTATCATCATCAAAATAAAATGTGTTTATCATCATCAATATAACATTGGCTTAGAGTCACAACAGAAATCAACTTTGAACTTGGATTGCCTATGTTTCTAGCTTAAAAAATTAGAGGGTGTTTTGGTTTAGGATTCTCAAAAAGGGTAAGAAAAATAAATAAGTCGATTTCTTACTTGTTGTTTGTTAGCACATTTTAATCATTCTCTTTATCCTCCCCTTTCCCCCAAACTCCTCTACTTCTATTATATACCCCTCAAGATTTCACTTGCCATTTCCCTCCTCTACTCCATGATCACTTTGACCAATGATTGACCACCACCAAAACCACTAAACCACCACACCAACCACCGTCCCACTACCCCCAGCCACCGACACCACCTCTCCACGCCACCCTCACCACCACCGCCGCAATGAAACACCACCCATGCGCCACCCCATGAACGAAAATACCACAGCGTCACCTTAGTAACATAAACCATCAGATAAGCGAACACCACCCACCTAAAGATCCACCAACACTTTTTCAAAACCCATAACCTTACGAACTCAAAAAAAAATCATGACCAAAGATGGATGAATATCTTTTCTTATGATTTTAGATGGTCAAATTTGACTATAAAAACTCTAGATCTAGAGTTTTGTGGTCAAATTTGGCTTTTAAAACCTCAAATTTCACCTTTACTGGTGGTGGATAAGAAAAAGAAAAAAGGGGTGGTAAGGGTGGTGAGGGGCGACAGTGAGGAGAGGGGTAGGCGACCGACGGTGAGGAAGGCAGTGGCTAGCTGCACTTGAGAGAGGTAGGGGGAAGAGTATGGTGGAGAAGAGGAAGAAGAATTTTTCAAGCCCAACAACATTTTTAAACAAAGGGTTTTTCTTCCCTTTCTTCTTGGTTCTTTTTCTTAAACCCTTTCCCCTTCATAAACCAAATCCTCGACCCGTATTTTTTTGTCACACTTACGTGTACTATTGCCTATGCCATGTGAGATTTTACCCCCAAACTTTTTAAATATTTGGGTCCATTTTGAGGCCCATGGAATATGGGGCAAATGTAGGTCTAGATTTTAGTACTAATGTTCTGACATCCACACCTGGCCCACATTCTTATGGACACAATGATTTTCTTTACAGATTTACATATAGATTCATTCTCATCACCAACATTTATAATTAATTACCAAACGAACTGTTAGGATGAATTAACATTTTCATGAGACTGAACAATGATTTAATTCACAAATTAACATACAAATTAATTCTCATTACCGACATTTATAACCAATTACCAAATAAACTGTCAGGATGAATTAGAATTACCATGGGAATGAGCAATGCTTTACTTCACAAATTTACATACACAATCAATCCTACTACCACCATTTATAACAATTACCAAATGGACCGTTATGATAAATTAGCATTACGATAGGAATAAATAATTATTTACTTACCACCATATATAACCAATTACCAAATAGGTTGTCAAGGTATAGTCTATCTAATGGTACTAGCTTTCCTTCATTATACAAAATATGCAACACATAAAAGACTTTGGACATCATTCAAGCCACTCAATAAGGGTGGCAATCAGGTCAGGTTGGATCAATTTCAAGTTGACCTGACTTCTATTTCGGGTCACTTATCCCAAACCTAAACCTAACTTATTTTTAGTTTCAGGTCAAAAACCATAGCTTGAACCCAACCTTTCCGGGTTTCGATTGATCCCAAACCAATCCAAGATGACCTGTAATTAAATCTAGTTTTTGTAATAATTAAAGATGATGAGTAATCAAATGACAATTTAGTCAAAGGTTCAGCATTGAAATCCATAATTTTGCCACCAACTTCAAATTAATAAATTTTAATTTAAAGTTTAAGTATTGAAATCCAACCAAAAGTTTCTTGTAAAAATTAGAATAAAATAGTTCAAAGTCACTGAAAATTGAAATCTTTAGTAGGTGGACTTTGAGCAGCACTTTCAGGTGTGACTTAGAGTTGGAGTGTCTTCAACTTTGAGAGCCATGACTTTCCCACATATATCTTACAAGATTAAACACCAAAGCATGTTAATTCAGCAATTCTTACTCACTAAATAAACACATAAATCAGATAAAAATTAATTCAATACATAAAGTTCATTCATTTTAGGTAAACTCAAATGAATAAAATCAACATTGATTGGTAAACCTTTTATCAAAATAATGAAGTTCTAATTTTGTTTTTATACTCATTAGTCAAGTCAAAAGATTAAATCAATAAAAAATAGACCGAATAAAAAAGCTGAAATATTATAGCAAAAAAATAACAAAAGAAGAAATTTGACAAAAAATAAATAAATAGAGAGAAGAACTTACAAGTTACAAATGCAGCAAAGTTGATTTTGGAGAATAAATTAAGAGTTGAAGAATGATCTCTCACAAGACATAAATATTAGTGTAGTGTTAATTTTGGATTAATCCTAAAGGTGAGAAGAAATTAAGAGCATATAAAAGACTTGAAGAACCTCTAGTAAACTTTAGGGTTTTGAGAAGGTGAGAATTGAGAGGACAACTACAATGTTAAGAAAAAGTTGACTAGGGGATGAAGGTGAAAATATTGAACCGATATGAATCTAACCCAATTTCTAAATCAAGTTGTTTGGGTTATTAAATAGGATTAAAATGACAACTTGAAACTAACCCATTATATTTTCAGGTTGGATTTGGTCGATCCATTTTTTTATTTCAGGTCAAAATTTTCAATCCAAATCCGACATTTTCAGGTTAGGTTCATGTCGTATATTAGCTTGTATCAGCTAAAAAAGCCTTAAAAGGCAAACACTAAATAGAAAAAAAAAACCAAATGCAAGTTATTTTACACTCTCTCTTTTCTCTCTAAAACTCTAGCCTCCCCTACTCCTTCTTAGTTAGGGGCTGCCATGGATTGATTTCATCCATCGTAAGCCTCTTTTTCCCTTTTATTGTCAGTTTTTAGTTCATTTTCTTGTTTTGTTGAATAAATTAGTATCTTTTTGTGGGATTTCTTGAAACCCTGTTCTGGGATTTTTAGTCTCTGTTGTGGAGATATCCTTCTCCCCTATGGGAGTTGTGAGTGTGTTTTTTTTGTTTTTAGGTATGAGAAATAGCTCTTATTGGTTGAAGTTCGAGACTCAATATGAAGGTATTGGAATCTCGGAGGCGGTTAACATGGCTCGATCAAGAATGCTCTTTCCAAACTAGGTCAGAATCATAGACTTGCTCATCAATAGTTATTTGATTCAGCAAATACAAGGAGGCTGCACTGTATTGCTCGATCTGGTTCATTATAGTTTCTTCCAAGACGAATTTGATTTAACCTTGTTTAATGTATCTTGTTTTTTTTTTAAAATCTATTGTGGATACCATTTGGCCTTCAATTAATGAAACTTCTCTTTAAAAAACAATAGAAAAAAAAAGGTTCACCAAAAGTAATTTGCCTACAACAATTTAGATCCAGTAGAGTTAGTAAATAACTCTACCACGTAGAGTTTAACAAATCATAGCCATTGATTTTAAAATCAATGGTTTATATATTCTTTCGCTAAACTTCCCCCCTCTATTTTCCCCAAAAATCCTCCCCTTCTTATCTCTTTCCATAAAATCTGAGTCGTTGATTTTAAAATATAAGGATAGGATTCAACTCCATTATGTAGAGTTTTCATCAAACTCCACCGAATCCGAACCCGGCAACAAGCTAACAAAACAACAAACATCTGGAGGTCTAGATGTATACGTAAGCCCAAAACGGTATCTTTTCATTCTCTCTCTTTATTCTACTGAAGCCCAAATATGAAACCAATCACTGTGCTATACAACCATCTAAAAGCCCAAAATGTTAAATGTCCAAACTTTATTAACCCTTCACTCTTCTAAATTAGGGTTTTATAAACATCACTGCTGAACTTCGCCATTTCCCTCATTTTCCCAAATCTCTGCCTCGCTTCCATCATGGTACTCTTTCTCTCTCTCTCTCTCTCTCTCTCTCTCTGAAATTTCGAAAAAATCGAAGGTTTTGTTTCTAGATTTAATGGCGTTTCTGCGATTTGATTTCTTTTTCGTTTTATACTTTTGTGCGATTTTGTTTGCTGCGATTTTCACCTTCAGCTTACCTTTCATTTATGATTTTTTTTTATGTAAATGCATTAAATCTTAGAATTAATAGTATATGCTGTTCGATCAAGTTGAATGTATAACTCTTTAAACGAAAATTGCTTTTATTGTATGGTTGATGTTGTTGATTATGAATTTAGAGCCATTAATTGTAGACTAATTTTTCAAGGAATTTCTAATTTGGAATTTTGGAAGGTTATATGAATAGGTTTATTATTTTTCTCTGATTTTTAGCGTCAGTTAAAAGTGTAGTTGAAGATGTAATTTGTTGCGTAGGTATTCTAATATTGTAAGGTTTTGTGTGTGCAAGGTTTTGAATTTATAGATGATATTGTTTATCTTGAGATTATTTATGTGGCGTTTGAGTTTTGGATGTATCATGTATTTGTGGTGTTATTGCAGCCGAAGCAGATTCATGAGATAAAGGATTTCCTTCTGACTGCCAGAAGGAAAGATGCGCGTTCCGTGAAGATCAAGAGAAGCAAGGATGTTGTGAAGTTCAAGGTTCGCTGCTCCAAGTATCTCTACACTCTTTGTGTCTTCGATTCCGAGAAGGCTGACAAGTTGAAGCAGTCTCTTCCACCAGGTTAGTGCCTGTGTCGATCTTTTCCATTGCCGAATTCACTTGTTTCGTGTTCTTGCTTGTATCTAATGTTTTGCTAGTTACTCGATTAATTGATTGTATGAAGATAAAGAACTTCTAAAAGTTGAATCATTCTTTAGTTGTCCCTATCATTGCAGTAAAGAAATGCCACCATTTTTTTAATGCTTCCATTCATCGAATTGTGGTTTTATTGTTGGCTGATTACTTCATTCATCTGATTTATTGTTTTGCATAGAATAATATAGAAGGTATCGTATTACTAATGCCTACGCTATGACCTGTGGTTAAGAGTTAGACTGTTGGAGTGTTGGTTCGATGCTTCTTTTTGACTTGAAAATGTAGATTAGACTAAGAAGGGGGATGGCGATGTGCTGAAAATGTATAGAGGAGCTAAGACTACTTTGTCAAGATGTGTAGTACAGGAAAAATGATAAATGGTGAGATCAAAAGCTCCGTTGGAGTGTTGGTTCGATGCTTCTTTTTGACTTGAAAATGTAGATTAGACTAAGAAGGGGGTATGGCGATGTGCTGAAAATGTATAGAGGAGCTAAGACTACTTTGTCAAGATGTGTAGTATAGGAAAAATGATAAATGGTGAGATCAAAAGCTGTACAAAAATGGAAATTTGTGAAGTTAATTAAAAAATAAACGCATACTTAATGCTATTGTATTCCCAAATTATGGATAAATGGTGAATTACTTCATTTTTAGGAACATTAGTTGAGACTTTGAAAAGTTGGAAGTAAGAACACTTGTATAGGAAGAGGCAGTATTATGATGGGATAGAGCATTAGTCAATCGACATTCTAATGTTCAAGCTAGAATTTGTGTTTAGGGACAAGTTGGCTGTCTTTTTGTTTCTCTAGCAATTAATTGTGATTGTAGTTATCCGAGTTTTATTCCTTTGTGATTGTAGTTATCGGAGTTTGATTCCTATTTTATTGTCATCCCGTTGTGCAGGTTTGAGCGTGCAAGATCTTTGAGCTAGTGGAGTTGCTGTTTCATTTAGTAGCTGTTAGGCAATTGGAATCCGCTGTTTTTGGTTTATCAAGTTTGCAACTAGTGGAATGCTTTGTACTCTGTTTGAACGTCATGCTTGAAAGATACGATTTTGCCCCTAAACTCTTATTGTATTTGATCGTTTAATATTATGACACATTTATCATGTTTATTGATGATTCCTTGCTTTCGTTGTTAATTAGTGTGTTGATTAGTAATTGTTGAAGGAACTTATTTTTCTAAACCAGTGGCAGATCACATTGTAGTTTCCTTCCCAATTTTATGAGCTTTTATATTTCTCTTTGTTATAGTCTAAAAAGTGAACCTTTCAGATAGATTGGTACTTGCATGAGTTTCAATTGGTCAAACTGAGACTGAGTCTGGGCAGAGGCTTGGATTGGTTCGAGATCGAAACAAGTGAGCCTCATCTCAGCTCGAGAAATGTACGCAAACTTCAATGAAGCTTATGTATTACTGCTTGGATTCCAGCTTGACAATTATCAACAGTTATTTGCTTACCTGGTGGCCAGTGCCTTGCTAATTATACAAATTCACCACATTCACATCAATCATAAACAACATAGAAAATTTGCTGAATGTAATTGACGAAGTATGAACTGCTAACCCAATTAGTCTTTTGGCTCAACTGTCACCTCCACTGTCCTTCATGGAACCGCTGCTCACTGCCACGCAGCGCAAGGTCTCATTCCTTGGTGGCGTGTGCGAGATGTGAATTGTGAATTAGGGATCTTGGCTTGAGCTTGAGCACTAGAACAACCTTAATGTTAATTTAGTTATCTGATATATGTCTTTTGTATATTTTTTTAGTGGGCTGGAATTGGAAGTTCGGCCCAGTTTGTTTATTTAAGGTCCAAGCTGGATTAAAAATCTATATCTAAAATAGATTGAATCAGTTTGTGAGCTTTCGTGGCGAATTCTATAAGGCTCAAGCTCGACTTGTTAAGGTCGCGAGTCGAGTTTTGACCGAAATCCGATTAGTTTGCGAGCCACCTTGACTTGTTAACACCCCTAGCCATAAATATGGATATGGTGTCTACGTGAAATCTATTCATGAACTGATTTGAGCTATTGCACTATTACAAGATTTGATAGCTGCTGGAATTGAGTTGGATACAAGGCTCTATATATCAGCTTTGAATGCTTTAAGATATTCTGATGATTTACAAATGCAAGCTAGATGGTTGTAAAAGTAGAAAGAGATCAGTTTTCTTTTAAGCATAAAGAATACAAGAGCAAGAAATATAACGTAAGAATGCTATGTAGTACATAAAATGGTGTTGCACATTGATTATGTGATGTATAACCTATTCTACCATGAAACATGTCGAGAACCCACTGATGAGGTTTTTGGCTTGGCTTCGTTCCCTAGTTTGTTAAATGACTACAAGATCAGAATTTCACAAGTCGTCTAATATCAATTAAAGAGCGTATACATGTGTATATAATATTTTTATTTTTTTAAAGTAAGGAGAAGGTGTCCTAACCGGATTGGAACCTCGTTTAGGTCAATTCAACCCAAGTTTGCAGGTAAAGGCTCCTTGGAAGTAGAGGGGAATGGTAAGGGGAAATTTCCACCCCCAAAGTGCCTCTAGTAGAGTTTGATCCTACAACCTCAAGGTTGTGAGAATTGAAATACAAACACTACACCAAGTACTACTTGGTACATGTGTATACAATATACACTATACGAGTTGCCTAATGCTCTCATGTCGGCATCAAGAAGGAAAGATGGTGCAAAATAGTCAGTCTACTTGAAATTTCTCTCGTTAGTGTTTTTTTTTTTTTTTTTTTTTTTTTTTTTTTTTTTTTGACAAAGGGCAAAAACATAAAAAAAAAAGGGGCTTAGCTTTTTCTTGCTTGAATAGCAAGATTGTGAGCTAACTTCACCTCTTCCCTACTAGCTTTAATACAAGTAACATACATGAAATTTTTAGCTATCCTCCGAATGTCTCTTATAATACTGTCTATGTTTTTATTTGTACCATGCTTGCATTTTAACGCCATAATGACCTCTCTGCTGTCTGTTTTTATTATGACCCTCGCTGTTCTCCAAGCCATATCTGATATCGCTTTCAAGATTGCGTAGGCTTCTGCTTGTTCTGCTGAATTCGCAAAGATTTTCGTTGCTGATTCCTCTTTCGGGTCTCTGTTAAGGTTCTTCCAAGCTATTGCTGCCTGCCACTTGTTTGAACGAATACTCTTCTTCCATGCACACCATCTACCACTATTTTGAATGTTTGGAGTATGCTTGTCCCCTATTGTCCACTCTAGCACCCGGGGCCCAGCGTCAGCCATAGTCATGCTCCGCGAACCTGTTATAACTTTGGTATCTCTTTTCTCTTTCTAGCTCTACAGGCGTGATCTCTGATGATGGCCAAGATTCTCTCTGGGTTAGTGGACGCTCCCTTGAAATAATTTCATTTCTGTGAACCTGAAATGCGGCAAAGAGTTGAGATAAAATCGATCTCCATTTCTTTGCCCTCTTCTTTCTTTCTTTTCTTGAAAAGATTCAAAAAATTCTTTATCCATTCCTGAATAGTCAGGTGCTTTCCGTTAGTTGCAACAATTCCTAAAGAACAGCTCCAGATTCTTTGCGCAATCTGGCAATCTTTAAACAGATGTTCGAGAGTTTCGTTCTTCATGTTGCAAAGGGAGCAGGTCCTGTTGATGCTAGAAATATGCCTCTTTACAAGGTTGTCGGTTGTTGGCATGGCCTTGTGGAAGATTTTCCATAGGAACTGTTTTCATTTCGGAAAAATGTCTGATTTCCAAAGATTGATCCACAAATTTGGGCTGGAGTCAAAGGTTTTAGCTCCTCCATTTAAGAACCAGTAACCAGATTTAGCCGTATAATTCCCTGTCTTGGTATGTCCCCACCCAATTTCGTCCTCGGTCTCATGCTGGGGATGTGGGTAGCAAAAATTTCTCTCGCTTCTTCTAAAGAGTAAAGGTTCCATATGATAGAAGGTTTCCACCTTTTGTTTTGATCAATCAGATCAGACACCCAAATACAATGCGCTCGTGAATCATGATTTTCTTGAAACTTGGGCTTTGGGTCTAAGATAGGGTGCCACCTATCCTGATCTATTCTTATTGACTTTCCGTTACCAAGCTTCTTGTAGAGGCCTTCTTTAAAGGCCTTACAAGCTCCGAAAAGACTGCGGAAGGCATAGGAACTATTCTTTGGGGTTCATTGTCCATAGCCATCTTAACTGGATCTTTCTTGTATTTTGCTACATACAATTCATGCACCAGCGAGTCTTTATTTTTGTGGATTCTCCAAGCTTGATTAAATAGTAAAGACTTGTTAACATGGGCTAGATTTCAGAAGCTTAGACCTCCTTGAAACTTATGCTTTTCTAATAGCTCTTTCTTCCTCCAGTATATGGGTGTTTTGTCCATAGAAGACGACCACCAGAATTTGAGCAGCAAGGAAGTGATTTTCCTAGTGATATTCTTAGGAAGCAAGTATATGTAGATGATGTTTGAGGCTAAGGCAGTTAAAATGGTATTGATGAGATGGTCATGGGAGACATTGTGGATAAGTACCAAAACGCATTCGTTCCGGGAAGGCAAATGTCGGATAATTGTTTTGTCTCGCATGAAATCATCAGCTGGGTTAAGAAGAGGAAGAAAGGAAACAATTTTGCTGGGATTCTCAAAGTCGATCTTAGCAAAGCTTACGATAGGACCAAGTGGGATTTTGTGGAAGCTATGCTGAAAAGGATGAACTTCCCAGAAATATGGGTGGTTTGGATCATGCAATGCATATCTACGGTTTCATACTCAGTTCTGGTTAATGGCGAGCCTTCAAAAGTATTTTATCCCTCTGTTGGTCTCAGGCAAGGAGACCCCCTATCTTCCTATATCTTCATTCTCTATATGGAAGTTCTTTCGAAAAATCTTTCGAAACTGCAGGATTCGAAAGAACTAGTTGGTCTTAGGATTGCTAGAAAGGCCCCTAAGATTTCGCACCTTTTCTTCGCGGATGATGCTTTGTTCTTCTTCAAAGCCAATCCTAAAAACTGTTGGGCAATTAAATCTATCCTTGCTACTTTCTGTGATAAGTCGGGGAAATGATTAATTTCGAGAAGCCCCACGTTGTTTTTAGCCCCAACACCCCCTAAAGTTCAGGAAGATCATGAGGAAGCTTCTGGGGGTGGCGAATAAGAATAAGATTGGTACTTACCTAGGCTGCCCCATGGAGGTGGATGGCAGATCTACGTCTGTTTTCAAAGACATAATCACAAAAACAGCCAACAAAATTCTAACGTGGAAATTCAGTTCTCTCGTTAGTGGTTAATCTCGCTAATTTTCCAAATTATATGCGCAGCTTAGTGCGTGTTTTATGTGTGCGCACTTTGCACAGTACGAATTTCTTGTAATCTGAAAGAGGAGGTTCAATTGCCTGAGGTTTTTTTTTCAATATCGTTAATAGAGTGAGTAGGGAATTAGATTAGAAAAAAGGAAAATAAAGGTGTTAGGTGTTTTTGAGGTATAGTATTAGGCCTTGTATGGTTGGATTTTTTAAAGCTTGGAAATGAATTCGGTTTACTCGGTTCATTACTTTTTGTTTGGTTTGGTTGTGGGTTAACCAGTACTCTTACTTGAGGATAAATCAGAATTCCCAAAATATCACTCTCCATATTACACAAGTAACAAAAATCTTTAACCTCCAGATTCATTTTTCTATCAATCACGCTATCTCTCGTCGCTGCTTTTCACACTCTTCACACTTTTCTCTCGCCGTTGCTTTTTAGCTGGTAATGATGTGGAGAAATCCGTGTTTCCAACGATCTAACGAAGTCAAATTTCATTTCCAGCTTTCCTTTTTTTCTTAGGTAACTGTTCGAATTCTCTCTCTTCAATTTTTTTGAACCATGGATCTCAACTGAAATTTATTGATTTTCTATTTCGAATTGGTTATTATTTGCAATTATATGTGAAAATTTGTGAGAGTTTCTTTGTGTGTGCAATTTTCAGTATAATTGATTATAGTTTTATGTTTTAAATTCACTAACAACCTGCAAATTGCAATTCATTTGTTTAGGGTTTTTTCTTCTAGTCTACCAGTTGTTTAATTTTTGTTTCAAAATGTTATGTGTGTTGATTTTCTTTGATGTTATGGGTAAACCAAATCCTTTTCCAAACCTTAAAAAAGCCCAACTAAACAAGGCCTTAGGGCCTGTTCTCCCCGGCTTATTTTCTTTTCAGTTCAGTTCAATTCAATTCAGTTCAGTTCAGTTCAGTTCAGTTCAATTCAATTCAATTCAGTTCAGTTCAGTTCAGATCAGTTCAGTTCAGTTCAGACCAGTTCAGTTCAGTTCAGCTCTTGACAATACTTTTACTCTTACATATCACTATTCATTTCATTTCAGTTCAACTCAGTTCAGTTCAGTTCAGATCAGTTCAGTTGAGTTCAGCTGTTTTATGCCGAAGAGAACAGGCCCTTAATTAGATTCTACATTATTGACAATTTATTTAAAGTCGTTTTATATCTTGTTTCTATGATATAGAGATTTGCATAAAATGAGTTAATTCATATTTGAACATGTAAGTCTTGCTTTCAGTTTAAAAGCAGAGGAATAAGATTTACGATTTGTAAAATCGATCACCCCTCTCCTTCTTCTATCCTACCGTACACCTCGACCCACCTTGTCCTTCCCTTTCCACCACCACATTTCTCTCTTCTTGCGCAGCGGCCACCACCACCCTTCCACAACCCCTTTTCTCCCTCCTCCCGTTTCACCGCTGCTCCTCCTTCCTCCCATTTCACCACCATACGCAATCAATACCCACCCTCTAAATGTGTAGCTAAAATGTCTTAAATTTAAAATTTCCTACTTCTAATGCTAATGCTAGATTTGGGAAAACTCCTCAATTGGAGGATTACCATTGATCAATATTTATAGTGTTACATCCTTGGATAGTCCTATTAGGATTATGAAATCTATATACAAAGTATATCTCTAGGAACAAAATAATCCTATATTTATATTCTACCACACCCCCACATGCGTAGCGGGAGGAGGGCGAACGCTGAGACTGGACTTGAAATCCAAAAATAATTGCCTCGGAAGACTTTTTGTGAAAATGTCTACAAACTGATATCTAGTAGGAACATGCAACACACGTACATGACCCAACGCAACCTTTTCCCGAACAAAGTTGTATCCATCTCAACATGTTTGGTGCGTTGGTGTTGTACTGGGTTGCGAGATAAATAAATAGCACTGACATTATCACAATAAACGATAGTAACCTGTCGGAGAGGACAATGTAACTCCAAAACAAGATCAAGTAACCAACAAGCTTCTGCGAATACATTTGCGACGCCTCGATATTCAACCTCAGCCCTTGATCTAGAAAGCGTAGGCTGACGCTTAGACTGCCAAGAAATCAGGTTATCACCAAGAAAACAACAATAACCAGAAGTAGAACGACGAGTGTCAGGACACCCGCCCCAATCAGCATCAGTATAAGTGATCAAGCGCAACTGAGTAGTAGGATATAAATGTAATCCATGATCAATGGTTTCCTGAATATAACACAGGATGTGCTTTAATGCATTATAATGAGTCTCCCGGAGATCATGCATAAAAAGGCATACCTGCTGAACTGCATAAGCAATATCAGGACGAGTGAAAGTGAGGTACTGCAAAGCACCTGCTAAACTACGATAAGGAATCGGATCTGCCACATGGGGACCCAAAGCGGCACTAAGCTTAGAGTTAGTGTCAACAGGAGTCGCTGCAGGTTTACAGGTGCCCATACGTTGCACGCTCCAAGATGTCCTGTGCATATTTTTTTTTGAGAAAGAAGCATGTAGGATGGTGTACGAGAAACTGAAATACCCAAAAAGTAACTGAGCGGCCCAAATCAGACATAGGAAATTCAGATTTCATGTGAGTAATGATACGGTCCCGCAAGGCATCAAAAGAGGTGGATAAAATAATATCATCAACATAAAGAAGAAGATAAGCCATATCGTTACCCTAACGAAAAGTGAATAAAGAGTTGTCACTCTGAGCAACAACAAATCCCATATGAATAAGAAAATGCGCAAAACGCTGATACCAAGCCTGGGAGGTTGTTTGAGTCCATAGAGAGCCTTGCGAAGGCGACAAACATAGTGAGGAAATCTCTTATCAACAAAACTAGGTGGTTGATGCATATATACCATTTCCTGTAAGTAGCAGGACGAACAATTGGACTAAAAGTTTCATCACAATCGATACCAACCTCCTGGGACCTGCCATCACAAACAAGACGAGCTTTGTGCCTTTGAAGGTCACCTTTATCATTTTCTTTGTGAGTATAAATCCACATGCAATTTACAATATTCACCCCCATAGGCCTAGGTACTAATTCCCATGTCCCAGTATTAATTAAAGCACCATATTCATCATGCATCGCCGCATTCCAATTAGGATCAGTCAAGGCGTGTTTGTGATTTTTAGGAATTGGGGAACGATGTAGAGGAAGGAGTGAAGAAAGTGTATGAAGGGTGTATTTATGATTGGGCTTGGAAATGCCAACTTTAGACCTAGTAGTCATATGGTGTGGGGATGGCAGAGGTCGTGTGGGCCGAATGGGAGGGAGCCCACGTAGGGGAGGTGGGCTGTAGTGAGGTTGAGGAACCTATTGGGCCTGGGAGCGCACAGGTCGGGGAGGGGTGTTTGAATCGGGGATGGGTGCTGCGCCAACACGCGAGGGAGAGGGAGAGAGTGTTGGGCCTGGGCCATTAGTGAGGCGCGGGTCAGCGGGGGGGGGGGGGGGGGGGGCTAGGACCAAAGGAAGCGCGCGCTGTAGGGGAACTGTGGGTCGGAGGGGTCTGGGTTTGGGGTTGGTGTGAAACTCGGACAGCATTGTGGGGGAGGAGAGTTCCACAAAGGGAAAAGTAAGGGACTAAGCCCAGAATCATCCAAGAAGGTATACTCATCAGGCCGAAATGTTCGCAAATTAGTAAAGGGAAAAGTATTCTCGTCAAAGGTGACATGACGAGAAATTCTGATTTTACTAGTGGCAATATCAAGACACCGATACCCTCGATGATTGGATAGGTAGCCTAGGAAAACACAAGGAGTAGAGCGGGAGCTAATTTATGTGGATGGTAGGTGTCAAACTGGGAAAGCAAAGACACTCCAAAACCCGAATATGGTCATAAGAGGGGTTATGTGAAACAATATGGCAGCAGGAGGAAGATTATTTTGTGTCTTAGTAGGAAAGAGATTGATAAGATAGGTGGCCGTGTTAAGAGATTCTACCCAATATTGAGGAGGAATAGATGCATGACATAAGAGAGTACGAGACATATTATTTAAGGTTTCAATCATGCGTTCAGCCTTCCCATTTTGTGATGAAGTATGAAGACAAGAGAAGCGAAAAATTATGCCATGTTGGACACAAAATAATTTAAATGGGCTATTATCAAATTCCCTGTCATGATCACATTGGAGAGCTTTAATGGGACGTTCAAATTGTGTTTGGACATATTGGCGAAAATGAAGAAATTTTTGAAAGACCTCAGATTTAAATTTGAGGGGATTAGTCCACACAAAATGAGTAAAATCATCTAAGAGTACTAAATAATATTTATGACCTTGAGTGCTACGAATAGGAGAAGTCCATAAATCAGCATGAATAATATCAAAAGCAGATTGGGTAGCACTAGTAGATTCATGAAAAGGTAAACGAAGATGTTTTTGACTTGACAAGAATTGCAAAAATCGGAGTGAGGCTCCTTATTACAACGTATTAAATCTCTAGACCTAAGAAAGCTTAAAACTTGAGATCCTGGATGGCCAAGGCGACTATGCCAGGTTGGTGAGGATGTGGTCGTTAGGGCAGTGGCAAGACACGTAGAAGGTGGAGGGTTGGTCACTGGATAGAGCTCCCCGAAACTATTACACCTCGCGATTATATTCCCCGTGCAAAGGTCCTTCACAGAAAAACCATAAGGATCAAATTCAATGTAGGCATGATTATCAGTTGTAAATTTGCAAACAGAAATAAGGTTTTTGATGATTTATGGGGTAAATAATACATCACGGAGGGCTAAAGGTGGGTGGGTGTTGGGAGGTAAGAGTGACCATAACCATGAACCGGAATGCGATGACCATTACCAACTAAATATGATTAGGATTGCTTAAATTAAATAAGGGAATGAGAGTACCTAAGGAGTTTGTCATATGAGCCGTCGCACCCAAAAAAAAAATTGGGCGGAAGAATAGTGGGAGAACACGTCCCAATTTTTGTTTTTTTTGTTTTTGTAGAAACTAATAATAAAACCTAGAGTCTGATACCATGCTATATTTGGGAAAACTCCTCAATTGGAGTGATTAACATTGATCAATATTTATAGTGTTACATCCTAGGATAGTCCTATTAGGATTATGATATCTATATATAAAGTATATCTCTAGGAACAAAATATATCCTATATTTATATTCTATTAGCTAAAATATCCTAAATGTTACCTTTTTGAAACTAATTAGAAGAATCCGACCACAACAACACCGCCACAATACAAGCACGGCCGCACCACCTGATTTGAAGAAACCAACCACAAACACAGCCACCACCAACGATCTTCCATATACCACTGCTATTGCCATCAGTACGACGATGAACACAACACTACAACCACCGCTCGAAGAGAAAGAAATCACACGACCATGACGACGAAGACAACGTGATTCGAGGAGAGATATAGTAAGAAGAGGAAGAGATGAGAGAGAGAGAGAGAGAGAGGTGGTGAGGTCTAAATATATAACGGCATGAGGCGGCGCAGCGAAGGCAGAAGCTGAAAAAAAGAGGGTGAATTAGGATATTGTTATGGAGCATTTAGACCACCATGCTCCTGGGAGCGTGATATAAGTTTCAGGCTTTTAGGGGTGGGGGCCGACGGTGGAAGGGAAGAGGGTGAAACTAGATATAGAGGTGAAGGGAGGGGGAGAGAAACGAGTAGGAGGAAAAAAAATTACCTGAAGTTCAGGTCACAAGTCACATGGGACCATTATGATAATACATTACCAAAAGGTTGGACTATTCAAAAAAAATCATAAGTGGGACGGTTTTAAGAAGACTACTTAAAGATTGAATTATTGAAATCCAATTTTCCTTAAATAAATCGTCAAAGTAGAATCTAAGACCTTGTTGGTTGGGATTTTTTAAGGTTTAGAAACGAATTCGGTTTACCCAGAATATCAAAGAAAATCAACACGCATAACATTTTGGATCAAATAATAACCAATTCAAAATAGAAGGATTAACAAAGTTTGTTGGAATCATGCTTCAAAAAGAATGAAGAGAAAGAATGCGAATAGTAACCTAAGAAAAAAAGCAAAGCCGAAAATGAAATCTGACTTTTTTAAATCGCCAGAAACAATGCAGTTCTTTAGATCACTCACTAGGGGAAAAAAACAGAAGGGCTACGCAAGAAGGGCTGCGCTTTTGATAAAAGCGCAACCCTATTTTTGAAGGGTTGCGCTTTTCTGGAAAACGCAGCCCTACAAAGGTGAAGGGCTGCGCTTTTTTAAAAACGCAACCCTTCCCAAGGTGAAGGGCTGCGCTTTTTAAAAAGCGCAACCCTTCTCAAGGTAGGGCTGCGCTTTTTTAAACTCGCGCATCCCTACTAGCTGCTATTTTTTTTTTCGATACTTCCTATGCATGCGCGCCTATTCTCTTTCATTCCCACTTTCCCTCTTCCACTTCTTACCCAAGTTGTGCGAAAATAGCGAGCACCACCACCACCACTACTTTCCTCTTTCTCTTCGAGTGTTGCACCACCACCACCACTACTTTGCCGTAATTCGAGCACCACCACCACTACTTTGCTCCACACAATTCGCAACACCACAATTCGCACCACCACTACTTTTGCGCACCACCACTTTGCGCACCACCACAATTCGCACCACCACTTGCGCAGCACCCCCACATTGTGCCCACCACCTTGCGCACACCACCTTGCGCACCACCATCTTTGCACCACCACTTGCGCACTACCACTTCTTAGTTTCTTTCTTTTCTTCTCTTCTCCACCATTTGAGTGGTTAATTAGGTATGGATTAATTTGTTTTTAAGTTACTTTTGTTTTTGTTAATTGAATTAAATGGTTAATGTGCAATGTGGGTTTTGTCAATTGTAGGAAGAAGAGGCTAAGGAAGGCAAGTAAAGTTCCAAGTATCTCTTTTCTCTTCATTGCTCGTCGTTGGTGTTAAGAGGTAACTACTTTAACATGTAGACAAAGTTGATAATTTATTGATGTATATGTATTTTTTATAATGTATATATATTATTTGTTGATATGAGATTGTATGAAAACGCAATGTGATTTAGCTATATATATGAAAATAAATAGTTGTTTGAATCATCATCATATATGCCTAGATACCCATTCAAGACTTACTCATTAGAGTAAGTCTTGAATAGTCCCCGGTTTGGGACTGTTCTTGGACGTTTGATCTCACTTAGGTGGTGAATGTGTGTCTTCTTTTCAATTCTGAGGAAAATCTTGGCTTATCGTTTCGCTACATTGTTCTCTGGTACATATGTAGATAAGCAATTATCTACATTGTGTACTTGGAGAACTGTAGGGAAATGCTGCCGGATTTTCCTTAGAATTGAAAAGTTGGCATATATTCACTAGTGAGATTAGACGTCCAAGGATGGGTTAGGTTGGAGTGATAAGGACCTTTGACTGCATGCATACAATTGAACATGTGACTATCTTAGCTTGTTGTATACGTGTGTGATTTGAATATGTGAGTGTGTGTACTTTAATAATGATTGATGCATTATAATGAATGTTGTGTTTAATTATTAGAGGTGGTCTTCTTGAATGAGATGGATCGTACTTGGATGTATGGTAGTCGTGAATCGATTGAGTTTGTGAATGGGGTCTGGAATTCTGTAGAAGTGCATTAGAATATCAAACATCCTCTGGAGCAGTCGACTTTTATTGTCCTTGTTTGGATTGTAGAAATGTGAGCAAGGTTAGTAGTATACATGTGGTTAGGGAGCATGTCTTCGCCGTGGGTTTAGGCCTCAATACCAGTATGGATTTGGCATGGTAGCAGGGGAGGTATATGGGAAGCTCTGGAGTAAAGAATGATGTATGTGAAGAAAAAAAGAAGGATGATGATGAGTTAGGGGATGAGAATTTGGATGATGAATTTGGAGATGATGATAGGGATCGGGTAGACGAGATGATACACGAGGTTGAAGATCAGTCGTGTAGACGACCTCGTATTTTTGAGTCTATGTCTCAGGCTGCTGAAAAGCCGTTGTATCCAGGTTGTACAAAGTACACCAAACTTTCCGCGGTGGTAACACTGTTCAACATTAAGTCGAACGCTGGTTGGACGGACTCTAGTTTCACATCGTTGTTGGAAGTTTTAGCTGAGATGCTCCCTGATGGAAATGAACTGCCAAAGTCGTACTATTATGCGAAGAAGCTGATGTGTCCTTTGGGTTTAGAGTACGAGCGGATACATGCTTGTCCTAACGATTGTGTGCTTTATCGTAATGAGTATGAGCATTTACATGAGTGTCCACGTTGTGGATTGTCGAGGTACAAGCGTGAAGGAGCTGGAGGTAGTGAAGGACCACCAGCCAAGGTGTTGTGGTATCTACCCATAATACCTAGATTTAAGCGCATGTTCTCAATTAAAGGAGATGCGAAGAATTTGAGGTGGCATGCAGATCGTAGGAAGAAAGACGGTCTGCTCAAGCATCCGGCTGATTCGCCTGAGTGGAAAACTATCGACAGGGTGCATAAGTCATTTGGTAATGAGGATAGGAATCTGAGGCTTGGATTATGTACGGATGGCATGAACCCTTTTGGCAATCTCAGCTCGCAGCATAGTGTGTGTTTTAGTGGTTTACAACTTGCCTCCTTGGTTGTGCATGAAACGCAAGTACATGATGTTGTCGCTTCTTATATCGGGGCCCAAACAACCTGGAAATGACATAGATGTATACCTTCAGCCGCTTGTTGAAGATTTACAGAAGATGTGGAACGAAGGAGTGTTAGTATTTGATGCGTATGCTAATGAGATGTTCACTCTGCGTGCCATGCTTTTTTGTACTATGAACGATTATCCAGCTTATGGGAACTTATCTGGGTATAAGACTAAAGGAAAACAACCTTGCCCGATTTGTTTAGATGACATGAAATCTACACACCTTAAGGGCTGCAAACATGTGTATATGCGCACACGAAGGCTCCTCAGCCGCGACCATCCCTATCGGTTTAAGAAGAAGGCATTCGATGGGACGGTTGAAGAAGAAGTTGCTCATAGACCATTAACTGGTACTGAAGTTATAATCAGGTGAAGGGCATTGAAACAGTCTTTGGTAAACCTGCTAGTGAGGTTGATAGACCTACAGGATTATGGAAAAAACAGTCCATTTTTTGGAAACTCCCATATTGGAAAGATCTAAAGGTCAGACATTGTTTGGATGTCATGCACATAGAGAAGAATGTTTGTGAAGCTATTATCGCGACACTTATGAATATTCCGGGCAAGACAAAAGATGTTAAGGCGTCACGACTTTACTTGGAAAAAGAGGGGATTCGACCAGAGTTGTGGGCTCAGAAAAGGGACGGAAGGAAGAAGAAAAGAGGGGAGGAAAGGGTTTGATGATGAAATCAGAAAAGTAAAAAGGTGGAGGATTCGGAGAGAATATTTGCCACCAGCTTGCTACACGATGTCGCGTGCAGAGAAACGGATTTTTTGCGAGTCATTGTATGGCATTAAGGTCCCTACTGGCTACTCATCGAATATGAAGCGCTTTGTTACCTTAAATGGTGAGTTGAAGTTATCGAGTATGAAATCGCACGATTGTCATGTCATGATGCAAGTATTCTTACCGATTGCAATTCGTGGGATACTTCCAAAGCATGTGAGGCACACCATTACAGAACTGTGTTCATTTTTTCATTCAATCTGCAGCAAAGTCCTAGACCCGTCGACCCTCGATTCCTTGCAGTCAGAGTAGTTGAAACTCTATGCAAATTTGAGATGTATTTCCCCCCGCATTCTTTGACATTATGGTCCATCTCATTGTCCATCTAGTTCGAGAAATTAAGCTGTGTGGTCCAGTGTTTTTGAGGTGGTGCTATCCTTTTGAGAGATATATGGGAACTTTGAAGGATAAAGTTCGAATCCTGCACAACCAGAAGGTAGTATAATTCAAGGGATTGTGGGTGAAGAGATCAGTAATTTTGTGGCTGAGTATTTTGCTAGTGTTGATCCTGTTGGACTTCCGACATCCCGACACGAGGGCAGACTTGAGGGCAAGGGTACAATTGGTTCAAAATTGATCACACCTTCCGTAGAAAAGCGTAAACAAGCTCACTTATTTGTATTGCATCACGTACCAGATGTCCATCCTTATTTAAGTGAACATATGGAGGAATTACGTGTTAGCAATCCTGGAAAAGGAGTGAGGGCATTGACGCAAATGCATAACAAGACTTTCATTGATTGGTTTCATAAACGAGTACTCAATGATTTGGATGAAAGTGTTCCTGAAACAGTCAAGTGGTTAGCATTTGGTCCTCGTGAAGCTGTACGCTCTTATGAGGGTTATGATATTAATGGGTATACGTTTTGGACTGAACGTCAAGATCTCAAGTCAAGATCGCAACAAAATAGTGGTGTTTCACTTGTGGCGTCGTCTACACAATATGCAAGCTCGAAAGATAAGTCGCCTGTACATGCTGAAAGCAACTATTATGGGCGAATACAAGAAATATGGGAGCTGGACTACTGTACTTTTAATATTTGCCTCTTGTGTTGCACGTGGGTTGACAATAATCGACGTTGTGTAAGAAACGATGATCCTTGCGGTTTCACTCTTGTTGACCTTAGTCGTCTACGTGAAACTGAGGAGCCATTTGTAATTGCATCACAAGTGAAGCAAGTATTTTTTGTAACTGATCCTGCTGATCATAAGTGGTCAATTGTTGTACCTGGTAAAAGGAGTATCCTCGGTATTGGTGATGTTGATAATGAGGAAGAATATGATGCATTTGAGGACCTCCCCCCTTTACCTATCCTGAATTATGTGTGGAAGATGATGTAAATATGTCGGAGAATATATGCGTGTAGATCACACGGAAGGGATAATGTACTTGAGGATCCTGGAAACGGCGGAAGTCAATAAATCATGAGACATAAACTCAGGTGTGTAATTTCTCCATTCTGGCCTATTTTGGCCTTTTCGCTCCCAAATCGTACTTATCGATGATTTAACCCCAAATTTTCTTTGAACATGATTATATGATGTATAATGTAACTAGTATGTAGATTTTAGGCTTTAATTTGTTGTTGGTTGCATTTCGGGAACGAAAAGGCCATTTCCGGCCTATTTTGGCCTTTTGGCTCCCAAATTGTACTTATCGAGTGATTTAACCCCAAATTTCCTTTGAACATGATTATATGATGTATAATGTAACTAGTATGTAGATTGTTACGCGTTAATGTGTTGTTGGTTGCATTTCGGGAACGAAAAGGCCATTTCCGGCCTATTTCGGCCTACTTTGGCCTTTTCGCTCCCAAATCGTACTTATCGAGTGATTTAACCCCCCCCCACTGCTGCCCCCTTCCCCCTGCTGCACACCCCCTCCCCACTGTGCCCCCCTTCCCCCCCTGCTGCCCCTCCCCCCCCACCCCCCTCTGTACACCCACCCCCACCTGCTGCCCCTCTTCCCCTGTGACCCCCTTCCCCTGCTGCACACCCCCCTTCCCCACACTGCTGCCCCCCCTTCCCCTGTGCACCGCCCTTTCCCCCTGCCCCCCCCCCCCCCCTTCCCACTGCTGCACCCCCTCCCCCTCTGCCCTCCCCCACTGTTGCCCCCCTGCTGCCCCCTTCCCCCTGTGCACCCCCCTCCCACTTGCACCCCCTCCCCCACCTGCTGCCCCCTCCCCCTACTGCCCCCTCCCCTCCCCTCCCTCTCTGCTGCCCCACCCCCGCCTCCCCCCCTGCTGCACACCCCCCTCGCGCCCTAAATGTTTTTTATTTAATTCGTATGTTTTACAATTTCAGGGACATGGCGGAGGTGCATACGGATACGAGTGCGGAACACACTACCGAGGATGAGTGTTACGATCAGAGAAAGGAACAGCGACAATTGGTTATGGCTCGCCGTGAAGAAAAAGGTTTACAAAAGCCAAGTAAGAACTTGGACACGAAAAAGAGGAAAGGAAGGGGACCTACAAAGTCACTAGGGAAACACACCCTAATGACTTTGGATTACGATGATTTGGGGCAACCTTGTAGTATGCCATGCAAGTTGGGATTTGCATGCATAAGCTCTCCATTCTCCACTCATGGAAAGAGGTCCCCAGAATTTGAAGAAGATGTTTGGGAAGATACTATGGTAAGATTCGCGTACATTTACGTTTAGAATCTTAACACTTTAGTTAAATATACTATGTAATATTTACTAATTTGTGAAATGCGTTCTTTGTAGAATCAATTCAATATTCCAAATGATGAAGCGAAGAAGGATTTGTTTCTATCCGCGGTTGTCCAGAGGTTCCGAGACTTCAAGGCCAAGCTAGTGTCGGGTGGATCACAAGAGGAGAAAAGTCGGGGAACAAAGAAGAAGAAGATCTACGACGGGGAGCAACACCTTCTTCTGAGGCTTCACAGGCACATCATTTGAGGAGCCCTCCAAGCTTCCATATCAGATATGGAGGCATATCAAGCTGAGGAGTGGTATGCATTTGTCAAACAAAAAACCCCAGAAGCTATTGTAAGAATTTTTTACTAGCTAAGATTAAATACTTTTAGATCCAATATTATTGTATACACATATCTAACCTTTGTTTATATTTGATGTTTCAGGCATATGGTTCTAAAAAAGCGCGAATGCAAAAGCTAGGAAGCACTATCACCATCTGGTGCTCAGTCGTATGGTCAGGCGAGAGAATCGTGGATGTACAACCATTACCCCACGATTGCGTCGACCACGACATCGGGCACTAGCTCTACGACGACAGTTGCACAGCGGCAACCAGATAGAGCGCTCAATTGGTGGTGTTCCATGCATGGGGTTGATGCAAAGTGACAGAGAGTCATACCTGATCCCGCAACAAAACAGATAGCTAATGCCATTGTAAGTACATATTATAAGTTTTTGATAAGGTTTACATAATAATATAACTTGTGTGCTCACGAGTATTTCTCTCTTATCCTTATGCAGATTGGCTTGAAGAAAAGGAGGTAACTGGTGAGTTCACTCCTAGAGGACAAGTTGATGCCTTACACGAGACTCTAGGACGGGACCAGTATGGACGTTGAGGGGCGTAGGAGTGTCCGCCTCGAGGTGAGAAAGGTGTATGGTGATCAATACACCTCTACGTCAAGATCCAGTGCCTCTAGTGTCAATTCACAGCTGCCATAGATGTGGAGGCTTATGAAAGCCGAGCTTCGGGAGGAGCTGAGAGCGGATATGACTCAGAATTTCAACGCCATTTTGGCGCAGATGGGCTTACCGACTTTTTGTCTTTCCCGCAGGGCGTGTTCCTGCGCAGCCTGTTCCTACGCAGCCTCATCCATATCGGAGTTCACGGTAATCATTTAATATCACAACTATTGTTCTTAAATATGTTGTTTCATAGACTAACTATGAATAGAGTTTTTTTTAAAGGTAGAGACACCATGTGAGCTACTAAATCAAGGAGATGGTCATGGTAGTTTCATTATCGTGGCTTATGGATCTGTACAGCCCCCTAGGGACCGGGTACGATTGCACAACCAGCCAGTCACTGATATTCACTATGTGGTCAGCGTTTCAGACATTGTGCCCGGTTTCGAAGCATTTCCTCTTCCGCTGCCGAATGCAGGAGTTGGTTTACAGTTATTGTCTGATGCTCCTTGGCAGTTATATTCTATGGCCGCGTGCATTGGTGCGGTTATCAGATCAGGTACAATGTCTAACATAAGTTATATACATAGTTTTCTTTTATAGTTCCTATATATGATTGTCAGTAATATCTTTTAATTTAACTAATTACTAGGGTTCGGGAAGGCCGACAGGAAGGAAAGAAGGTAGCTTCACCTCAGGAGGCCGACGTGCCAAGTAAATGTTTCTACGGCAAAGTCTCCACTCATTACGGATATGGAGGTGGTGCAAGCCTTACTCAACCGTGCTTCTGGCTACATGAGTGCGTTAGCGATGCAGACGATGAAGCATGATTGAGATTAAGTTGTCGGACCCCAATTCCACTACATTGAGGAAACATCGACCTTCATTTCTAAGGTTGATATTAAAGAATTCTTACTTGGGGAGAGTTGAATGTTTCCATGATACAAACATTCATGAGGTAATATTTATTAGTATATTTAAATTAATAAAATATACATATATGCCTTATTAAGTAGTATTCAATCCAATAATAATAACTTCTATAATAAGTAAGTTTTATTTTTATCAATATGAATTCTCAGGCTATTATACAATGATTTGAGGCAATCTAGTCAGCCAATGTTTGGTTGGTTATGTCCAAGCTTTGTACGAGATAACAGTTGCGTAAAAAAGAAGAGGAGGTGAAAGCATATCTCAAGGATTCTTTGAACGCATGTTCTTCGTAGTGGATATAAGATCATTCTTCTTCCTTACATTGAATCGTATGCTTCTTAAACTCACTTTTTAATTAATTAAATTGACCTATTAGTTGTTCTACGATAAGAATAACATTTTTATTGTTGTAGGAACCATTGGACACTGATTGCAATATGTTTGTCACGTAACGAAGTCTACCACTTTGATTCTTTGCGTAAAGGAACAATACGGTCCTTACTAGTCAAATCATTGTTAAATAGGTAGCCTAATCGAAACTATATGCACACTTAGCTTATTAAATATTAAATGTACATCTAATCTTATAATAATCTATTGATGTAGTGTGATGAAGAAGCGTATGCATCTGGACTTCGACAAGGAAAACCTCCTGTTTGGTATTTAGTCGAGGTAACATGAGTAATTTTTTGCATCCTTTATAGAAACACATAATACACATCTAACATGTCATTTATTGCATCTTTGGTGAATTTTAGTGTCCGGTACAAGAAGGTGGACTTGCGTGTGGGTATTACGTCATGAGGTTCATGCTCGATATCGTCAACTATTGCAAAGATGTTGGTGATCTTCGAAAGGTATGTAACTTTTAGGTTTCCAATTGTTGTTTGTTGCATTTCGGCCTATTGTACCTTTTGCTCAAAATGTAGTTATGAAGTGATTTAACCTAAATTCTCTTTGAACATGATTATATGAGGCAATAATATAAATATGTAGATTCTTAGGCTTGCATATGTTGTTGGTTATTTCGGGAACGAAAAGGCCATTTCCGGCCTATTTTGGCCTATTTTGGCCTTTTCGCTCCCAAAATGTACTTATGAAGTGATTTAACCCCAAATTCTCTTTGAACATGATTATATGAGGTATAAATAGTATGTATGTCTTAGGCTTGCATTTGTTGTTGGTTGCATTTTGGGAACGAAAAGGCCATTTCCGGCCTATTTTGGCCTTTTCGCTCCCAAAATGTACTTATGAGTGATTTAACCCCAAATTCTCTTTGAACATGATTATATGGAGGCATAATATAACTAGTATGTGATTCTTAGGCTTGCATTTGTTGTTGGTTGCATTTTGGAACGAAAAGCGCATTTCCGGCCTATTTTGGCCTTTTCGCTCCCAAAATGTACTTATGAGTGATTTAACCCCAAATTCTCTTTGAACATGATTATATGAGGCATAATATAACTAGTATGTAGATTCTTAGGCTTGCATATGTTGTTGGTTGCATTTCGGGAACGAAAAGGCCATTTCCGGCCTATTTTGGCCTATTTTGGCCTTTTCGCTCCCAAAATGTACTTATGAAGTGATTTAACCCCAAATTCTCTTTGAACATGATTATATGAGGCATAATATAACTAGTATGGATTCTTAGGCTTGCATTTGTTGTTGGTTGCATTTTGGGAACGAAAAGGCCATTTCCGGCCTATTTTGGCCTTTTCGCTCCCAAAATGTACTTATGGAGTGATTTAACCCCAAATTCTCTTTGAACATGATTATATGAGATATATTATAACTAGTGTGTAGACTTTTAGGCTTGCATTTGATTTTGATTGAATTTCGGGAAGGTATATGTCATTTTTAGAAGTACTAACTACGGTAAAATGATGAATTCTTATATGTGTGTTTATTCCTTGGTTGTTTTGCAAGGTTTATGCGAATTCCACACCACGTTTGAGGAACTTCACCAAAGAAGAAATTGATGAAGTTCGGGATAAGTTGGCGTCCCACATTACCGATGATTGCATAGGATGAGATTTAGCCCGAATGTAAAAGTTTCTATCAATCCTATGTACACTTTTTACATTATTAAATATATATGAAGTTAATTATTACCTTTCTCCACTTGTCATATATTATCGTTTTTAATTTGCGCTTTTTTTTTTGTCCAAGGGAGGTTTTGGGTGGGGTGGGTGGTGGGGGTGGGGTGGCGTGTGGATGGGGGCTGGGGTGTGGCAGTGGGTGGGGGCGGGCAGAGGCAGTGGGGTGGGCGGTGGGTGGGGCTGGGGGTGGGCAGTGGGTGTGGGAGTGGGTGGGCAGTGGTGGGCTGTGGGGTGGGCGGGGGGTGGTGGGTGGGGCTGGGGGTGGGGGTTGGTGGGGTGGGCTGTGTGTGCAGGTCTGGAACAGCATGCAGCAGGTGCAGAATTATATTAAAAAAAAAAAAAAATAGGAGAAGGGTTGCGCTAGTTTGAACTAGCGCAGCCCTTCTATGTTAGAAGGGCTGCGCTAGTTCAAACTAGCGCAGCCCTTCTATGTTTGAAGGGCTGCGCTAGTTCAAAAAGCGCAGCCCTTCTTTCATAGAAGGGCTGCCCTTTTATGAAAGAAGGGTTGCGCTAGTTCTAAAAAGCGCAGCCCTTCTTTCATAAAAGGGCTGCGCTTTTTAGAACTAGCGCAACCCTTCTTACTTGAAGGGCTGCGCTTTTTGTCAACTAGCGCAGCCCTTCTTACTTGAAGGGCTGCGCTGGACTTGCGCAGGCCTACTTGAAAAGTGAAGGGCTGCTATGGAAAGGGCTGCCCTCAAAAAGCGCAGCCCTACATGCCATTTTCAGTTTTTTCCACTAGTGATTCCTGGTGACAAATCACCAGGCCCTGATGGGTATGGTTCACACTTCTTTAAAGATGTCTGGGATATTATTGGTAATGATTGCATAGAAGCTGTGTTAGATTTTTTTTAATTCAAAAAAACTTCTTAAACAGCTAAACCATACAATCTTAGCTCTCATTCCTAAAGTGAAATGTCCTAAAAGTGTTACAGAGTTTAGGCCAATTGCATGCTGTAATGTCCTTTATAAATGCATAACTAAACTTCTATGTAATAGATTGAATATGATATTGCCTGATATAATTGCTCCTAATCAAGGAGCTTTTATACAAGGTAGATTTATAGCTCATAACATCTTAATCTGCCAAGATATTGTGAGACAATATGGCAGGAAATCTGCAAAGCCAAGCTGTATTATAAAGATGGATCTGAAGAAGGCATATGATTCATTGACTGGAATTTTCTGGAAGATGTTATGGGAGCTTTGAGATTTCCAGTGGACTTTATAAGGCTTATTATGGAGTGTGTCAAATCTCCAAGCTACTCATTGATGATTAATGGTTCATTGGTGGGCTACTTCAAAGGCAAGAAGGGGCTTAGGCAGGGGGACCCTATATCACCCTTGCTTTTTGTCATTTGCATGGAATATTTTTCAAGAACCATGCAGAAAGTAGCAGAGAGAACAATGTTTCAGTACCATCCAAGATGTTATGGTGTTAGGCTTAACCATTTGTGTTTTGCTGATGATCATAATGTGCAGTAAAGGTGATTATGCATCAGTGCTAAGTTTGCTTCAAGGTTTTCAGCACTTTTCAGAAGCATCAGGGCTTGAAGTAAACAAACAAAAATCTGAAATCTACACTGCTGGTATGAGTCAAGAGGAGACAAGAAGAGTGCTTGACATGTCAGGTTTCACTCATGGCACACTTCCATTCAAATACTTAGGTGTGCCCATCTGTTTTAAAAGAATTTCAGCTGGTGAGTGTGGTGTGCTTGTGGAGAAAATCACAGCAA